>NW_026860879.1:0-13339 GCF_026571515.1 Ruditapes philippinarum
TGTCTGTCTGTCACAAGGTGAGAAATTAAAAGCTTGCAATCGTCAAGCAGGAATGACAAAGATCTCTGGAGTCCTTCCAGCTCCATTGCATGTGAATTTTTTACCTCATTACTCTGTAAATTAATAAATCAATAGTCATGTATGTTGAAATAAAAGTATGTATAAATGGTGGCACAAAAGTGACATGTTCTTCACTGATTCAATGAAATGTATATTGATTATAAGTTTTTGGGGAATTTCCATTATATCCAGATACTAAATATATTCATCAAAATATCAATATCTTTCAAATATTGTTGATGGACAGAAAAGTACCACTGAAACATAAATATCGTTTTTATCAACAGCAGCTATGGAATGGCATGATTATTTTCTTCTTACAAGTAAAATATGTCAGTGAGGAAAAACCTTGTGGATACAACTTCTTATGAGACTGACATAATGTCTCATGAGAAACATATATTTATACTTTAAAAAGTTGATATTGGAAAATGGTAAATAAATTTGAACATTTACAGAAAACTTCCACGGCCACATGAGTTATTTATCATTTATGCAAAGTTGATTATAAAATTGAAAGGGATGACAAAATGTAAATTTATTTTGACTTTCATCTGTGCACTCATAATATACCCTTGGATGGGAATAATGTTACTTTAGCATTTATCACTTAGCTATCAGTTAGTGTCCAATCGGACTCGAATATAAAAATTAAAGGTTTATAAAACTCAATAAAGTATAAGACTGTCGAACCTGTACTAATTGTATGTCTAGAATCTTCCCGGAGTCCAGATCCATCACACTGTATGTGCCATACTTTGCTGTGTGTCCTGGCGAGCAACACCGTCCATCCCCTCCAAGAATAAGTGGAGAACCTCTACCACGGATGTCGTTGATAAGTTTGTTTTGGTGTGTTTTCCAGACATGCTCAATTGATGGAGATAAATAATGCTTCTGAATGTTATAAAACGTGCTATCATTGAAGCATGAAATCCCAGCAAACCTTAAAGCTCTGAGGAACTTGGCAGTTGTACTGCCCGAAAACATGATGGCTGCTGAGAGGTCTAAGTGTCCTTCAGCCAACCCACCAAATGTTGGCTGACTTTCCCATGTGTCTGTCTCATTGCAGTAACTGCATGTCTTAGTGCATACAAGAAGGCAGCCTTTCACTATTTTATCTACAACAACAGGCTTGTTACATGTTGAGCACTTACTTAACAATTTATTTAAACATGTCTCTGAAACAATAAATTTTCGGCTAGCCACCTGGCTCTGACTTCCTTCCCTCTCCATTTGTTCACAATCATCACTGTCTCCATCATCATCATGTGATGGCTCCCATGTTACATCCAAACTTTCATCTTCTCGCGAATGATTCAAACCAGAGAGGAAGCTGTCCTCGCACACACTAGTAGTTGGTGTGGGTATCTTCAAGTCATTTTGAAGATCTTGCTCCCATTCTGTCTGTGTTCCACAAGAAACCTGTGGTGCTCTTACTTTGTCAGCAGTCCACTGAAATAGATGTATGATTGATATAAAATAAAACCATAACATCAATTTTAATGACAAGAGTACATGTACTTGTGTGTTTGGGTTTGCTTACCCTCGCCACCCGATAGAGAGAGACGAACATAAACTTTAGCACTTATTTTAATATTGACTTCTAAAGATGGTGCCAGTTTTACAAAATATAATAAAGTAAATTTTCCCTCAATATATTAAACAAACTGGTTAAAAATAATAGAAAACAAGACGGTTAAACCTGTCCATGAATAGCGCGCTCCATTTTTCTAGATAACGAAATAATATATGAGCCGTGTCATGACAAAACCAACATAATGGGTTTGCGACCAGCATGGATCCAGACCAGCCTGCGCATCCGCGCAGTCTGATCAGGATCCATGCTGTTCGCTATCAGTTTCTCTACTTGTAACAGGGTTTGTAAGCGAACAGCATGGATCCTGATCAGACTGGGCGCAAACCCAATATGTTGGTTTTGTCGTGACACGGCTCATATAGTTTATGAGAAAACGGACCTTAATGAAAAGCTAACCATTGATAACCAACGGGTCATGACGATAGGTCCACATTTTTTTTAAAGTTGAGCTAACGAATGATTAGAAGGATTCAAATCTACGACCTACAGTTTGTAATAGGTCTAGCACCTAATAAAGTGAATTCATACGTTCTATTACAGATATGCATACATGTGTATTACAGATCTTATACATACATAATATGTATATAATTATAATATTAGTTATTAAGATTTTTGACAGGTTATATGGCCCTATATAAACGGTTGTTCGAAAATATAACCTGAGTCGCTAGGCTAGGGTTATATTGCAAACAATTGTTTATATATGGTCATTTAATCTGTCAGGAGTATTTACATGTTAAGGAATTTATAACAGGGCAGACCTCCTTTTTTGAGAAAAAAGCGAGATTTCTCAATAACTTGACAGCAGCCGTGTTATATAAAACTATATAAACGTCATGATTATTCAATGAAATGTGACGTTACATACATGCAGTATTATAATACCTGATATACAAACCTGCCATCATAAATATTTGTATAATTTGCCACAGAATTATCTAAATCCAAAAATTACTGAAACATGGTCACTGAATATACACATGTCTTCTGCCAATATTGCCAAACATTATCATATTATTTTTTCATACTTAATAATTGTAAAGTTAAACAAAAATTTTGTCAAGGGTTACAACTTACCAAAGCTGGTGTCTGGCACTGAACATGGTACACTTGGGGCACTTGGAATGTCTGGGCATTGCTTGCGACTGTTGCCCAAGTTTCCAAATTTACACAATCATCTGGCAGTTGTAATGGTGTTGCTGTTAGAGGCCCACTGATATCAAACACTGTAGTCTGCTCCTGGGTGTCAAGGCATGGAGCCTCTTCTGTCAGGGTGTGGGTGGGGTTCTTTGCCTCATAATGGATCTAAATTAAAACAGTTTATTTCTATGAATATCTTACTCAGATAAGCATGTACGGTGGCATAGAGGTGACATTTGCAGTTTTATTTTATCTCGTGGCCACAACTTATTATCTTGTGGCCTCAAGATATTATCTCGTGGCCACGAGTTATTATCTTGTGGCCACGACTTATCATCTCGTGGCCACGACTTAATATATTGGCATAGAGGTGACATTTGCAGTTTTATTTTATCTCGTGGCCACGACTTATTATCTTGAGGCCCCAAGATATTATCTCGTTGCCACGACTTATTATCTCGTGGCCACGAGTTATTATCTTGTGGCCACGACTTATCATCTCGTGGCCACGACTTAATATATAGGCATAGAGGTGACATTTGCAGTTTTATTTTATCTCGTGGCCACGACTTATTATCTTGAGGCCTCAAGATATTATCTCGTTGCCACGACTTATTATCTCGTGGCCACGACTTATTATCTTGTGGCCTCAATATATCATCTCGTGGCCACGACTTAATATATTGAGGCCACGACTTATTATCTCGTGGCCACGAGTTATTATCTTGTGGCCACGACTTATTTTCTCGTGGCCACGAGTTATTATCTTGTGGCCACAACTTATTTTAGCCAATGAATATGGTCGTTTCATCTTGAACAAAATTTAATATCACACTGGCAATAGCAGTCACAGGAGGTGCGTGTCAATCACCACCATATATTCACTTAAGTTCACGCTTTTTCCCAGAGACGTGCTGAATTTCAGTAAGGGCTAATCAGCTAGTATATCACTATAAACTGTATCGACCACATTAACACGTCCACTGAGTAGAGTCTTGTCATCACTAATTGGCCCTCTGTATTCTTATCTTATGGTCCTAACGTTTAAGGATCAAGTTTCTGTAGATGCAGTTTTTCATAAAATACATTCACTTTTATAAGTGGTCATCACCGGTAGGAAGTTAGCAGTAGCATTGAGTAGTAACAGTAACAAAATTATAAAACATGAAGTTGGCAGTAACAGTAGCACAGAAGTAGCAGTAGCAAAATTATAAAACGTGAAATTGGCAGTAGTAATAGCACAGCAGTAGCAGTAGCAATCAAAGAGGAGATATATGTCTTTGAAACTTGTATATGTCAGTTTTTATAATAAAAAAAAAGATAAAGATTCAGATAACCCGTCAAAGTTAGTCATTTATCATTGTGACATTGTAGTATATCTTCAATACTAACTATCTAGATACAAGTCTTTAATGGGATTCGAATCCACAGGGAAAAGGGGCAAGTTATTTCAATGAACGACCTTAAAAGTATACATCAACCGCATATATTTCTAAATTAAATCTCAATTAAATTAGATATACCGTGCTCATCCTTGAAAATTAAAATCACCTCATTTTTTTAAATCTATTATATTCTAACTTAATGCGTCTAACTTGAATAAAGAAATCAATAAACTATGTACAGGATGCTGCAATCCCTATAACAGGTCAAGTAATCTTTACTTAAAAAAACTGACACCATATATATTCATGGTGAACACCTATACTGTGTAGAATTCTAAACATAACATATCTACTATCTGTGAAGTCATAACATGTTTATTTTATGTTTACATGTACAAAAGGACTATATAACAATTATCAATATTTTCTAATATTAAATTTAAGCAAAGTATATCTTTAAAAAAGAATGAAAGAAACACCTGACCATACAAAAAATAAGAATAATAATTATAAAACGTTCCCTTTCTTCACCGCCGCAGCGTTTGACCCGCCGCTCTTGTGAAAGCTGTGGCCAATGTGATATAAGGTCTTATTGATATCAACTTTTGTTCAAGATGAAACGACCATTATCATTGGCTGAAATAAGTCGTGGTCACAATATAATAAGTCGTGGCCACGAGATGATAAGTCGTGGCCACAAGATAATAACTCGTGGCCACGAGATAATATCTTGAGGCCACAAGATAATATCTTGAGGCCACAAGATAATAACTCGTGGCCACGAGATAATAAGTCGTGGCCACGAGATAATATCTTGAGGCCACGAGATAATAAGTCGTGGTCACAAGATAATAACTCGTGGCCACGAGATAATATCTTGAGGTCACAAGATAATAAGTCGTGGCCACGAGATAATAAGTCGTGGCCACAAGATAATAACTCGTGGCCACGAGATAATAACTTGAGGCCACAAGATAATAAGTCGTTGCCACGAGATAATATCTTGAGGCCTCAAGATAATAAGTCGTGGCCACGAGATAAAATAAAACTGCAAATGTCACCTCTATGCCACCGTAAGCATGCCCTAATTTCATGATTTTGTCATATAGTCCTCCCAAATGAATATATAATTGTCCCCTATTTTACACCAGAACAAACATGTTTTTTGTTTGTTTGTTTCATTTTACGCCTTTTCCCAACAATATTTCAGCCATATAGGCGGGTAGTTTCCTAACCATCGTTCCTGGAGAGTTACACCAGTACTAGACTACCTGCCCCTGCGCTAAACTACCAAAGCATCTCCCAGGGATCGAACCCATGCCAGAGAGGTTACTGGATTAGAAGTCATTGACTCTAACCCCTCGACCACGGAGGCGGTGAACAAACATGTAATTGCATTCTTTCTTATAATTTTTTTGGCAACTATTTTTCTTTGAGTGTCCAGTTTTCACAAAAATATTGCTTTTATTCAAACTGCCTGATATTGTTATCCAAAATATGCCAATATTTTTTTATTGAATTTTAAAACTTCTTATTTTCAAATAAAATTAGTGCAATTTCTAACATGTAACTGACAAACAAATATATCAAATTATTTCATAGCTATAAAATAAGTAAATGGTAATAGATTTACATTCAGTTGTGTGCTAAGTTTTTGAAATGAATAAAGGTGAACTATTAAAACAGCAAAAATACAGAACCAAAACTAGAAATGTGTCCATAGGACACGGGTGCCCCCACCGCTCCACTGTTCTGTTAATCTTATGACTCTAGGTCAAATACTTTTAAGTTACATGCGACACAAAAGAGAACGGACGGACGGATAAGGGTAAATGTAAATGCCCGCCACTAAAGTTTGGGCAAAAAAGGCCTTGATTCCATTGAACTGGATAGCATAGAGAGTGAAAAAGTTACAAATGATGAGTGTCCATGTGATTAAGAATAAAATCAATCATATATTACATACATTGACATGTAATCTGTTTTCCCTCATAAAAAAGTGGGATATTGATCCTTAGTGAAGAGTTAATTATAGCTAGTTAACTAAACCATATCAATATCATACACAAAGACAACTGGCACTGTTTGGTGTATTGTAAGATAACGAGTTGTATATTGTGAAATGTGATATATTCCAGCACAGTGGGGTGTCCAGTATAGGACATGTATACATAACAAAGGGAGGTAGCATCTATAAGTGTATATATCCACTTAGCCAATGCATTGACTTGAAAAGGCATGATTAATATATATTTCAAGCAAGGTAAGATTTATAAAATAGATTATTAACATAAACTGTTCAAACTAGTTTATACAGCATTATATACTTACCATTATACATAGTAAGCTAAGATAATTATCAAGCTTTAGTATTCACCTGTTATTTAAAGTTAATTTTATGTTTTATTTTGCTTTTGTAAAAAATAAAAATATGTAGAACTTGAATATGCAGACTATATACTTGTGATACTGTTGTTTATTTGTTTTCCCATTAATGACAAAACTACTCCTTGGCAGGGTCACCCTAACTGCTTCCTTCTGGTGTCATTTATAACCAGTATTTAAAACAGTGTGGACTGTGGAAGTTGAATTGAGCTATGATAAGTTTGATTCAAGGCCGTAAATTCAATTGAAGATGAAGTTATAATATATAAGAGGGGAGCAGTGGCCTAGTGGGTAAGCAGTCAATGCGAAAGTCAAAAAAAAAATTCCAGCCACAGGGACTGGGATCCTTAGATTTATTTCCGGCTCTGATGATTTTTTTCCCCAGGCGGACTCTGAAAGGTATTTTTTGTAGGGCTGGGGGAGGGATATATTGCCATAATTATAAACAAAAATATTTAGCAAATATGAATTATCAGACTCAACTATAAGATCTTATGAACAAATATGAGCCGCGTCACGACAAAACTAACATAATGGGTTTGCATCCACGCAGTCTGATCAGTATTCATGCTGTTCGCTTACCAACTCTTTTATAAGTAGAGTCACTTTGAAGTTTTGCATATTAATGATATTTTAGATGCCAAAAATTGTTTCGAACTGGCTGAAATTTTTCGGACATGAGGATTGACTGTATCAAAATTTATCTCGGCCCTCCTGATTTTTTAGCTTGCGAGGTCCGAGGACCGACAGACCTGTCGCATGGACTGGGTTAAGGTGTCTGCCTCTCAACCCTTGGATCATGGATTCGAGCCCTTATCCAAAAATTGGTCATGTTTCTTCATATGACACCAGTACTGGGTTAGATTCAAAAGTGATTAATGTAAGTTGCAAGAACTTGTTTGGTAATCAAGCTTAGATAAATATTAAATGTTTACACAAAGTAATATTTATAGTTTTGATTTGGTAAAGAAAAAGTCAGGCTTTCTCAAAAAATGTTTGAAAATGTAAATGTTGACACTAAACCAAAAGCAAAATATATAATAAATTATGCATTAACTTGAAGTCATAAACACTGGAAGACTGTCCACCATGAAAAATGGCTGGTTGCCACTCAACTCCTTTGATTTCTTGCTATTTTTGGTCCAAACAGTCTATACCAGCAGTATTTGATAGTTTTTATTGCAATTAATTTAGATATGAAATGAACAACTGCAATCTAAAAATAAAAACCTACTTGATTTTTTTTTTTTTTTCAAGCAGAACTTCTGAAGAGTGCCTTTCCTTTTTGTTGAATTTCTAACCGCTTCCCGGCGGTGACTGAAAAATGGTGGCACGGCGTCTGTCTTGAGAGTTCTCCTGAATGTTGCTTTAAAACCAATTGTCTCTAAAAATGATGCACTATGTGTGAAATTGATCCTCTTCAAAGTGTAGCGAACACAACCGACTGTTCTTATTTGGTGAATACACTTTGTATTTACAAGCAGAGTTTGCACGACCGATCTTGTTGCACCAAACTTTTCGAAGTTTCTTGTCTTTCGGAAATCGAAAAAAAATCACCTTTTCTCGACCTGAGAGAGAATTACAGCCAAAGGCAGCACACAAAACCATAACTAATCCACATGTAAATATCCAACAACATGAAAATACACAATAAACAAAAATCCGAAGAATGTAATGCCCGAAAAACAAAATTAACTGTCGCCTCGCTAATCATGTAATGGCGGACTGACATTTCACCAATGACGTCACAGCGTAGTTTAAACAAGGGAGGTAAGCCACTTAACGAAAAAATAAAAAGACGAATAAAAGTCATAAAAACTACCGTTTTCCGGCTCAATATAATAATCAGACAATATTTAACTGATAATATTACCAATTTCTTGTGGAAATAACGTTTAACCGATAAATTCTGGTTTTTCTTTAAATTTGACCTTTAAATGCAAACCAACGAGCGCCATCTTGGATGATCTAGTTACTTTTTATAGTAACACATTTGCATATAAGAAATGACCTAAGTACAAATGCGCGGCGGCCATTTTGAATTACATATGTGCGGAGGTCTTCTTTAAGAATGAAATCATAATGAAATTAAAAATGCATCTTCCAGAAGTAAACAGAGCTGCAAGAATACTCGTCGAATTGTCCGCGCCCATTGAGGGACTCGACCCTAGGCGGGACAAAAATGAGATTTTACCCAGAATTGATTTATGTACAAGCGTTTTTGAGCGCTCTATAGAACGTCCCAAAACATTTCGATTTGTACCCAACTTGACTATGCTACGACTGTTCCTAAGGAAGATATCGGCAATGTTCTGCGTGAGTCATTTTTTTTCTCTTAAGGTATACACGTTAAGTGTATATATATTTGGTATGACGTCGACCTGTAGCATGCAGACAAAAGAACGACATCATATTTTACCTCAATACCGCAAGGTTCAATTTTTAGCATGCACCCGCTGATAGATAGCGAATACTTTACAATTGCTATTGACAATCAGATAGAACATTTTTGTATTCTGCATTTATGGTGAATCATGTTATTTTGTTATTTCTTTATTATTATTATTATACTTTTTTAAAATGATAAGCCAAACATGAGGAAATGATCAAGTTAAAATTGTTATGCTCAAAACATGAATTTATTATATTAGAAACGTTAATCTGTGAAGTTGAAATCGTGAAAGGTAAAATTGTGAAACCATGAATATGAAATCAGGATTGTCAACACAGCATTTAAATTTTACGTTTATATATATCCTATTAATAATTAAAAACATGTACTTGCATATGTAAAAAACAACAACAATGATATCTCATTAATTCATAATTGATATTATCGGGGAATTTTTTGTAAACTATAATCCGTATTTTAATGATAAACGGATTTTTATAACAAATCCTGTATTAATTCTAAATACGAAAATCCGTATTCGTGCAAATACGGATTCTGTATATAGAAACAGCGAATGAAGATTTACTTCTAAATCGCCCATAACCTATAATAGAGAAGAAATAGTATGATCTAATATTTGTCAGACATTTGACAAACTAACATAAAACAGGAACACTTTTTACACAATGTAATATTTTCTGGAGATATTAACACGTCAATTACATACTAATAATATCGTCAGTGCACAGAACGTGTAAGACGTCGACCTGTAGCATGCAGACAAAAGAACGACATCATATTTTAGCTCAATACCGCAAGGTTTAATTTTTAGCATGTACCCGCAGATAGATAGCGAATACTTCACAATTGCAATTGACAATCAGATTAAAACCACGAATATGAAATCAGGATTGTCAACACATCATTTAAATTTTACGTTTATATATATATATATATATCCTATTAAAAGTTAAAAACATGTACTTGAATATGTAAAGAACAACAGCAATGATATCTCATTAATTCATTCATTTATTCAATCAGTAAATCAATTAATCAATCAATCATTCATTTATTTATCACTCATTTATTTTATATTTATATTTATTAATTTATTATTTATTATCTATTTACATTCTATTTATTTATTTTGTTTATTTATTTTCTTTATTGATTATTTTTTTAGTTCAGGAAACATGCAGATTTGCATTTTTGTACACAAGTTTGGAATACGAATCTTATAAAGTTCCGAATTCTCAAAATTTGATTCTTTTCGCACGGTCTCATTTCTGACATAATATGTGTAACGGCCACGTGCTGTATTTCAATAATCGAAGCCAATACTGATTAAGCCGGATATTAATTCGGATATTGATCATAAACGCAGCAGGATATGACGTGTGTCGTTTTCTGACTACGTCAGTTATCGCAATTGGTGTTGAATGTCTTAACAGTAATTTTCACTGTTAATGTCTTATATAATTCATGTACGAAAAAAAAAAGGAATTTAATTTGGATCTCATAACCGAGTCTCTATGGCCCGTATTCAAAAACGATACTGAATCTCAATCTCGACTTAAACTCAGAAAAGGTCACCTCAAGTAACGCTGGAGTAGACTTACGGTAATTAACTCATAATGTGCAAAGTGGTACTCATTTTGTTCGCTCAACCTTAACTCTCGTGAGGGAGACTTAAAAAGTTGACCGATCGGTTTTATTGCATAACATCGCTAAATATACCTTGCAAAACTGTAACCATGTCGTTTATAAGACATTTTTTCACCGAAGTGAAAAAAAAAATGTTAACAAATTAATTATGTACAAGAAAAAAAAAAACAATATAAATATATGTTCTATAAAACAAACGCATGACGAGAAATAAAGAAAATTTAATTGTTTTAAAGTAATTAATGCCTGGAGAGTAGCACAATGTTGGAAAACATGAAAGACAGGACGCACAAATTGAAGCTAAAGAAAGTAGCAAATGGCTCCTGGCAAGCATTTAGAAAAAAATAGTTTAATAGCGTAAAAACTATATTTTGAAAGTAGCATCTAATTTTTCATGTCAATCAATATTTTTTATTTTTTTTTGTAATACACAATTTGTTTATTTCTTTCTTTATCATCTTGTGGCATGTTATAGGCCCATTGTGCCTCAGAGATTCTATCCCAAAATTTCACGTTTTACAGAGGGTATAATCATAATTATTGCATTAATATTTTGTATAGAAATCAAAATACTACATTGTTTTCTTTTTTCGGACATATTAAGACATTGCTATACGTTAAGTGCAACTTTAGTTTTTAATCATGTTTCTTAAGAATTCAAATAGAAAGAGATTTAACTTGCCTTTAACAAGATAGTTTCATTTAAATATTTGTTGTTGGTATTTACAAATATAGAATATTAATCTTTTAAATTTCTGAAATTAAAATTCAATGATTGTTTACATACCCACCCCCCCCCCCCTCCAAAAAAAAAAAAGAAATCAGCAACAAAAACAAACAAACAAACAAAACAACCTCGTTTTGATTGCGATGCTGAATACCTGTTAAATCAATATACAGCTGTTATTAAAGTTACAAACTGGATTTTAGTAATGAAACACCATAATCGTTAAATAAATAGTATATTACATATATAATGCTTAACAAATGTTCAATATTCAAGATATTATTTTGCTATATATACATATATATACATAGGCCCAAATTAAGACGCATACGACAAATCATCCGAGGACTTGAGTCCAAAATCATCGACAGTCACATTGCCAAACACAGGAACAGTTGTGTTTATGGATAAAAGGAAATTCAAGATATTTCCAACTTGAAATCGTATAAATTCATTTCTTTTTTGGCAACTGGTATTCCTCGAGCTGACTAACCCCTTAATAGTTCATACTTTTTGTAACAATATGCATTCACCTTTGAAAATAAAATTAAAAAAAACAATTAAGTTTTATCTTAAAGTAATTTCTGAAGAACATTGTGGCCAGGTCTAATTATATCTAAGATAACAATCTAAAATAAGATGGATGCCATTGCAGTGTTTGTACATGTATTGTTGATAGATGATTACAAATTATTCGAAATAGCATTTCTTGGAAAATATCATCATCATCTCCCGAGTTTTCTCGTCTCCCATCAGCCGTGTTTCTGCATAATTTTGTGACTTGAACATTGCTCAAGACAAGGGAACATGGCCGTACTATATAAATTAAACATTTGTACCCTGGTTATAATAAATTATTTTCCTTGGGAACAGTTTTTGTATAAGGAATTTCTGCGTAAAAAATAACAATTATCGCAGATTGTTTAGAAAAAAATGTTAAGAACATTATAAATTGATAGTAAAATCACTTTGCAAATTTAACTTTCGAATTGTTACCGATACTTCAAATATTATTATACAGATAAGGTTTTATTTCAATTATGAAATCCACAGATAATAATAAGGGATTTTCAAATTCTAATTATGTGTATAAGTAAGTAAGTAGGTAGGTAGGTAGGTAGGTAGGTAGGTAGGTAGGTAGGTAGGTAGGTAGGTAGGTAGGTAGGTAGGTAGGTAGGTAGGTAGGTAGGTAGGTAGGTAGGTAGGTAGGTAGGTAGGTAGGTAGGTAGGTAGGTAGGTAGGTAGGTAGGTAGGTAGGTAGGTAGGTAGGTAGGTAGGTAGGTAGGTAGGTAGGTAGGTAGGTAGGTAGGTAGGTAGGTAGGTAGGTAGGTAGGTAGGTAGGTAGGTAGGTAGGTAGGTAGGTAGGTAGGTAGGTAGGTAGGTAGGTAGGTAGGTAAAATATTAAATACACCCGGCCAAATTGGCCTATAAGTCACATTCCATAAACATAACATATTTACATAACGTCATTAGTGATTATATAAACAAACTAATTTGTAAAAAATCATCGTAGCTATGACGTAATAGAAATATTGTATATAATTTTTGTGTAATTAATAGTTCACAAGATATGTGATTCATTCTGCAGATTTATCTGTAAATGCTTTGTCTTATTAAAAGGGTGAAAAAAAAATTCAGTCAGACCGAAACTCGAACCGGGACCCTAAAAATACTGATCCGATTGAGACATCATGCCGCTTTCAAATCTTTTCTTCTAAATAGTGAATAGTTCTGAACAGTGGCACACTCCCCTGCTTTACTGAAATTCACAGATTTAAAGAGCAATATGTGTACATAAACTCTGAGCTATATGTAGTCGCAATGCCCCGTTGAGTGCAAAGTATCACAGGTAAGAAAATGTGGAGCCTGACTGGCACTCGAACCCGAGACCTGCAAGTACCGTTCGGGGCACTAATGACGAAGCTATCGGGCCATTTACACATTTCCTCCTCTAAATAGTCAGTCATATGTCAAATTGTTAT